>NC_088402.1:80070746-80103246 GCF_034236695.1 Oncorhynchus nerka
ACTCTATTGGAGGGATACGGAACCATTCTTCCATGGGAAATTCCATTATTTGGTGATTTGTTAATTATGGAGGAAAATGTTGTCTCGGGCGTCGCTCCAGAATCTGTCATAAGTGTTCATTTCATTGCATTTGCCACAGAGAAAGAAAATTATTTGAGAAAATGTTTGATTAAAGGGTCCAATTTGTAAGTCGCTCTGGATAAGAGCGTCTGCTAAATGACTTAAATGTAAATGTGGCTTGTTGGATCTTAAATTCAATGGGCAGACTGTAGGCATGTCGAAACCCTTTACCTGAGGGAGTTTGGATATCTCTACTTCACAGCCTCTAGTTTGGTGAACGCAGCCAATATCTACCATGCATGTACAGAAGCAATGGATGCTTGGCACCATCATCAAATCACTTCTCTGATTTATTTTCCATCACAGACTTGCCTACTCCTGTCTGTTGTTACCAATGATGCATATCTTTTTTGACTAATAATTACCAAAATGTAAATGAAACATCATAAACCATGTCTGAGTTACAGCAACTATTAGAATTCTAATGCAAGGGCAACATTGTGAAGTATATGTGAACCTGAGGCGGAAGATTCAGTCATGGGTCATGGGTCATAGGTCATGGTTAGGATCACACATACAGTGGCGCACTCCTAAAGGATCACCAAGCTGGTTGAAATGACATAATAACAACCAGTTTACAACAATCAGATTAGAACTAGGTATAACTGATTGACACAACATGTTGTTAACTGGTTGTAAGGATGTTATTTCAATCAAGTTTTACATTTTTCAACAACAACAAAAGTCCTGCTTGGCAATAACCAAACCTAGTCAACATAACCAAACCTAGTCAACATAACCAAACCTAGTCAACATAACCAAACCTAGTCAACATAACCAAACCTAGTCAACATAACCAAACCTAGTCAACATATTATTTTTTCCAAAAGTCTGCATGGAACATTCATCTCTAGAATGTTCTAATCACATGTGACCACTTTAAGGACATGTTACATATGGATAAAAATAAAACAGGTTTTATAAACCATTCCAAAAAGATTATGATCAAAAGCAATCTCAATAATAGAACATGTAAGAATGAACTTCATATCCTTTGATTTATACTGTGCATTACAGGGAAATAATGCATGCTCTAGAATGTCCCTCAAGCCAATCAGAAACGAGTACACAACAATGCCATGGTATAAAAGAGTTTATAAACTGAGTGGGCCCAGAATATTGATTGGCTTACAGCCGTGGTATGTCAGACCATATACCACGGGTATGACAAAAAATGCTCTAACTGTTCTAATTACATTTGTAACCAGTTTATAATAGCATTAAGGCACCTCGGGGGTTTGTGGTGTACGGCCAACATATCATGCCTAAGGACTGTATACAGGTACTCTGCGTTGCATTGTGCGTAAGAACAGCCCTTAGCCGATGTATATTGGCCATATACCACACCCCCCCTGGGCTTAAGATAATGCAAGCTCTAGATTGCTTTTTAAACCAATCAGAAATGAGTATTCAACAATGCCATGGTATAAGAGAGTGTAACATGACCTTGTAGTGGGGAAAGTCTTGGCTGGGTGTGAAATAGATATGGTAAACACAGTTAATCAGCTCAGAGTCCCTTCCCTATACAGCAACTTGTTATGGGCACCTAGACATTACCCCTGACAGACTGACAGCTGATCCATCCACTGCCTCCATACTGTCACACACTGCCTCTGAACTGTCATTACATTCCATCATGTCAAACTAACTTGACGTGGGTTCTTCTACAAGCCTGGCAACACAGATGCATATTTTTCTTACAACAACGTCACTCCATAATAATAACTACCTACTACTACTTGAATATATCATCATTTGTCATTCAACGAGAAAGGTATTGCCTTTGGATGTGTATGCCAGGGAGTGTCAACAGATAATGAAGCCTTTTTTCAACACCATACATCAGTCCAGCATCTTCACATACAGTACTGAGTACCTATGGGAAAACATGTTTTAGCTCTATTTTGGTGGATGGAACATATTGTGTTGACTGGCAGGAAAATAATATGGAACAATCTAGAACTCACACAGAGACATAAAACAGTCAGTGTGACTGTGATGAAGTCACATCCTTTCCATGATGTTGTGGAACAGTCAGAGAATAGAGAAGGCTGTGGAGTCAGAGCTGCTTAACATTGAGGCATTAAGGGGTTCAAGAAAGCACTAAAGAGAACACAACACTAGGATATGGCAAAGAGGTGGAACAGAGAGGTGGAACATAGTGGAAACATATAGACTTTTTGAGACAGATGGAGAGAGGGAGAGATAGACAGAGAGGCAGAAAGAGAGAGAGAGACAGAGACACAGAGCAAGAGAGAAAGAGACAGACACACAGAGCGAGCAAGAGAGAGAGAGAGAGAGGCTGAGATGTGAATATGTAAAAGGATATAAGAAGTCAATAGTTACTATTTCAATCTCTAGAGAAAATGTAGGACTACCATTACCAGTGTAATGTAGTAATTACTGAAGAGTTAATTCGTATATAAAGTGAACAAAGTTGGAGTGATTGTCATCCCTCTCACATAATCAGAGCTGCACACCTGCAAAAATAGACACAGGAAATCGTGAGCCGATAGTTTCCCTTTTAATTCTAGTGTAGTTATGAGGAGAGGAGCCCCCTTGTTCCCCTAAAACCACCTGTCTACCCCCTCTTAACCCCTCCCTACCCCCTCCTAACCCCTCCCTATACCACATGGAAGTTAATTGCTATAGAAATTCCTGCCAGAGACAGGAATCAACAACTCCCAGATTTATGCCTCAAAGTCGTGTCTCACAAACGGTCTGTTTAAAAATGTCTCTGTCAGAGTGATGAAATAGTGAAATATCCTGGGGATTTTGACTCACACACATTCCCATGGGATGTCCAAATGTGAGAAACAATTTATAAAAAAAGTAGACCAATAAATACATAACAAAATAACAAACTGGGTATTGATTTAATCAAGCTATCCCTCTTGTGCAGTGACAATGTTGTTTTGATATAGTTAGGATGATACGTGGCATCTTTTTAAAAGCCCGAACCCTCCCCTGGATTCAAGGGACAACAAACATAACTAGCAATTACTGTAAAGGTTTTCCCATTGTTATTTTGACTAGACTGGTGTGTGACATTCTTTCTCTCTCTTGACTTTGTGTGTGTGGGTGTGGGTGTGGGTGGGTGTTTGTGTGTGTGTGGGTGTGGGTGTGGGTGTGGGTGTGTGTGGGTGTAAAGCAGAGTCCTGTATTTTTGATGTGTGTACTGTGTGTGATTACCTTAGTCTCCACAGCCCAGTCTGTCGTGTCCCTGGACGTGTTAACTAGCATTCCGTCAGACACTCAATATAAATCTGCAGTACGTTTGTTAGGGGGCTGCTGTGGTTGCCATGGTCTTCAGTAATGCATAACACATCAAGCCATAAGCCCAGCCCTTTAGGTAATTCCCCAACAACAAAAACCAATAAAAATCTAGTCTTAAAGACATCAGTGAGACAGCCTGTCTAAATGAATCCCACATACAACTATTAATAGCAATGTACTTTTACATTTGCTAAATCAAATATATTTTACTAACATTTGCCGGTCGTAAAAGAAAGATAGAAAAGTGTTGCCGTGTGTTGACATGGTAGGCCTCCTGCAATAGCAAATATATAGGGAAATATACCGCTCTATGTGGAAGTGTCTCTGTCTCTATCCGTCTCTCCAAAGAAACATACACAGTACATTACTCCTGGGCGGAGCAACGCTGTGCTGAGATACAGTACATTACTCCTGGGCGGAGCAACGCTGTGCTGAGACACAGTACATTACTCCTGGGCGGAGCAACGCTGTGCTGAGACACAGTACATTACTCCCGGGCGGAGCAACGCTGTGCTGAGACACAGTACATTATTCCCGGGCGGAGCAACGCTGTGCTGAGACACAGTACATTACTCCTGGGCGTTGCTCCGCTGTGCTGAGACACAGTACATTACATTACTGCTGACTAACTGACTGACTAACTGACTGACTAACTGACTGACTGACTAGCTGACTAACTCACTGACTGACTAACTCACTGACTAACTGACTGACTGACTGACGAACTGACTAACTCACTGACTGACTGACTGACTAACTGACTGACTAACTGACTAACTGACTGACTGACTGACTAACTGACTGACTAACTGACTGACTGACTGACTAACTGACTGACTAACTGACTGACTAACTCACTGACTAACTGACTGACTAACTCACTGACTAACTGACTGACTAACTGACTGACTGACTAACTCACTGACTAACTGACTGACTAACTGACTGACTGACTAACTGACTGACTGACTGACTAACTCACTGACTGACTAACTGACTGACTGACTAACTCACTGACTGACGAACTCACGGACTATCTGACTGACTAACTCACTGACTGACTAACTCACTGACTGACTAACTCACTGACTAACTGACTGACTAACTGACTGACTGACTAACTCACTGACTGACTAACTAACTGACTGACTAACTGACTAACTCACTGACTAACTGACTGACTAACTGACTGACTAACTCACTGACTAACTGACTGACTAACAGACTAACTAACTGACTAACTCACTGACTAACTGACTGACTGACTGACTAACTCACTGACTGACTAACTGACTGACTGATTAACTCACTGACTAACTGACTGACTAACTGACTACCTCACTGACTAACTGACTGACTGACTGACTGACTAACTCACTGACTGACTAACTGACTGACTGATTAACTCACTGACTAACTGACTGACTGACTGACTGACTAACTCACTGACTGACTGACTAACTGACTGACTAACTGACTGACTGACTAACTGACTGACTGACTGACTGACTAACTGACTGACTAACTGACTGACTAACTGACTGACTAACTCACTGACTAACTGACTGACTGACTGACTGACTAACTCACTGACTAACTGACAGACTGACTGACTAACTCACTGACTGACTGACTAACTCACTGACTAACTGACTGACTGACTAACTCACTGACTAACTGACTGACTGACTAACTCACTGACTATCTGACTGACTAACTCACTGACTAACTGACTGACTGACTAACTCACTGACTAACTGACTGACTGACTAACTCACTGACTATCTGACTGACTAACTGACTGACTGACTAACTCACTGACTAACTGACTGACTGACTGACTAACTGACTGACTGACTAACTCACTGACTAACTGACTGACTAACTGACTGACTGACTAACTCACTGACTGACTAACTCACTGGCTATCTGACTGACTAACTCACTGACTGACTGACTGACTAACTAACTCACTGACTGACTAACTCACTGGCTATCTGACTGACTAACTCACTGACTGACTGACTGACTAACTAACTCACTGACTGACTAACTGACTGACTAACTGACTAACTCACTGACTAACTGACTGACTAACTGACTGACTAACTCACTGACTAACTGACTGACTAACTGACTGACTAACTGACTAACTCACTGACTAACTGACTGACTAACTCACTGATTAACTCACTGACTAACTGACTGACTAACTGACTAACTCACTGACTGATTAACTCATTGACTAACTGACTGACTAACTCACTGACTAACTGACTGACTGACTGACTGACTAACTCACTGACTGACAAACTGACTGACTGATTAACTCACTGACTAACTGACTGACTAACTGACTGACTGACTGACTGACTAACTCACTGACTGACTAACTCACTGACTGATTAACTCACTGACTAACTGACTGACTGACTGACTGACTGACTGACTAACTCACTGACTGACTGACTAACTGACTGACTAACTGACTGACTGACTGACTGACTAACTCACTGACTAACTGACTGACTAACTGACTGACTAACTCACTGACTAACTGACTGACTGACTGACTGACTGACTGACTGACTAACTGACTGACTGACTGACTAACTCACTGACTGACTAACTGACTGACTGATTAACTCACTGACTAACTGACTGACTGACTGACTGACTAACTCACTGACTGACTAACTGACTGACTAACTGACTAACTGACTGACTGACTGACTGACCGACTAACTGACTGACTAACTCACTGACTAAATGACTGACTAACTCACTGACTAACTCACTGACTAACTCACTGACTGACTAACTGACTGACTAACTGACTGACTGACTGACTAACTGACTGACTAACTGACTGACTAACTCACTGACTAAATGACTGACTAACTCACTGACTAACTGACTGACTGCCTGACTGACTGACTAACTGACTGACTAACTCACTGACTAACTGACTAACTCACTGACTAACTGACTGACTAATTCACTGACTCTCTGACTGACTAACTGACTGACTGACTAACTCACTGACTAACTGACTGACTAACTGACTAACTCACTGACTAACTGACTGACTGACTAACTCACTGACTAACTGACTGACTAACTGACTGACTGACTAACTGACTGACTAACTCACTGACTAACTCACTGACTAACTGACTGACTGACTGACTGACTAACTCACTGACTGACTAACTGACTGACTGATTAACTCACTGACTAACTGACTGACTAACTGACTAACTCACTGACTAACTCACTGACTGACTGACTGACTGACTAACTCACTGACTGACTGACTGACTGACTGACTGATTAACTCACTGACTAACTGACTGACTGACTGACTGACTAACTCACTGACTGACTAACTCACTGACTAACTGACTGACTGACTGACTGACTAACTCACTGACTAACTCACTGACTAACTGACTGACTGACTGACTGACTAACTCACTGACTAACTGACTGACTGACTAACTGACTGACTGACTAACTCACTGACTAACTGACTGACTAACTCACTGACTGACTAACTCACTGACTGACTAACTCACTGGCTATCTGACTGATTAACTCACTGACTGACTAACTCACTGACTAACTGACTGACTAACTAACTCACTGACTGACTAACTGACTGACTAACTGACTAACTCACTGACTAACTGACTGACTAACTGACTGACTAACTCACTGACTAACTGACTGACTAACTGACTAACTAACTGACTAACTCACTGACTAACTGACTGACTAACTCACTGATTAACTCACTGACTAACTGACTGACTAACTGACTAACTCACTGACTGATTAACTCATTGACTAACTGACTGACTAACTCACTGACTAACTGACTGACTGACTGACTGACTAACTCACTGACTGACAAACTGACTGACTGATTAACTCACTGACTAACTGACTGACTAACTGACTGACTGACTGACTAACTCACGACTGACTAACTGACTGACTGATTAACTCACCGACTAACTGACTGACTGACTGACTGACTGACTAACTCACTGACTGACTGACTAACTGACTGACTAACTGACTGACTGACTGACTGACTAACTCACTGACTAACTGACTGACTAACTGACTGACTAACTCACTGACTAACTGACTGACTGACTGATTGACTGACTGACTGACTGACTGACTAACTGACTGACTGACTGACTAACTCACTGACTAACTGACTGACTGACTGACTAACTCACTGACTGACTGACTAACTCACTGACTATCTGACTGACTGACTGACTGACTGACTAACTCACTGACTAACTCACTGACTAACTGACTGACTGACTGACTGACTAACTCACTGACTAACTGACTGACTGACTAACTGACTGACTGACTAACTCACTGACTAACTGACTGACTAACTCACTGACTGACTAACTCACTGACTGACTAACTCACTGGCTATCTGACTGATTAACTCACTGACTGACTAACTCACTGACTAACTGACTGACTAACTAACTCACTGACTGACTAACTGACTGACTAACTGACTAACTCACTGACTAACTGACTGACTAACTGACTGACTAACTCACTGACTAACTGACTGACTAACTGACTAACTAACTGACTAACTCACTGACTAACTGACTGACTAACTCACTGATTAACTCACTGACTAACTGACTGACTAACTGACTAACTCACTGACTGATTAACTCATTGACTAACTGACTGACTAACTCACTGACTAACTGACTGACTGACTGACTGACTAACTCACTGACTGACAAACTGACTGACTGATTAACTCACTGACTAACTGACTGACTAACTGACTGACTGACTGACTAACTCACTGACTGACTAACTGACTGACTGATTAACTCACTGACTAACTGACTGACTGACTGACTGACTGACTAACTCACTGACTGACTGACTAACTGACTGACTAACTGACTGACTGACTGACTGACTAACTCACTGACTAACTGACTGACTAACTGACTGACTAACTCACTGACTAACTGACTGACTGACTGATTGACTGACTGACTGACTGACTGACTAACTGACTGACTGACTGACTAACTCACTGACTAACTGACTGACTGACTGACTAACTCACTGACTGACTGACTAACTCACTGACTATCTGACTGACTGACTGACTGACTGACTAACTCACTGACTAACTCACTGACTAACTGACTGACTGACTGACTGACTAACTCACTGACTAACTGACTGACTGACTAACTGACTGACTGACTAACTCACTGACTAACTGACTGACTAACTCACTGACTGACTAACTCACTGACTGACTAACTCACTGGCTATCTGACTGATTAACTCACTGACTGACTAACTCACTGACTAACTGACTGACTAACTAACTCACTGACTGACTAACTGACTGACTAACTGACTAACTCACTGACTAACTGACTGACTAACTGACTGACTAACTCACTGACTAACTGACTGACTAACTGACTAACTAACTGACTAACTCACTGACTAACTGACTGACTAACTCACTGATTAACTCACTGACTAACTGACTGACTAACTGACTAACTCACTGACTGATTAACTCATTGACTAACTGACTGACTAACTCACTGACTAACTGACTGACTGACTGACTGACTAACTCACTGACTGACAAACTGACTGACTGATTAACTCACTGACTAACTGACTGACTAACTGACTGACTGACTGACTAACTCACTGACTGACTAACTGACTGACTGATTAACTCACTGACTAACTGACTGACTGACTGACTGACTGACTAACTCACTGACTGACTGACTAACTGACTGACTAACTGACTGACTGACTGACTGACTAACTCACTGACTAACTGACTGACTAACTGACTGACTAACTCACTGACTAACTGACTGACTGACTGATTGACTGACTGACTGACTGACTGACTAACTGACTGACTGACTGACTAACTCACTGACTAACTGACTGACTGACTGACTAACTCACTGACTGACTGACTAACTCACTGACTATCTGACTGACTTACTGACTGACTGACTAACTCACTGACTAACTGACTGACTAACTGACTAACTCACTGACTAACTGACTGACTAACTGACTGACTGACTAACTCACTGACTATCTCACTGACTAACTCACTGACTAACTGACTGACTAACTCACTGACTAACTGACTGACTGACTGACTAACTCACTGACTATCTGACTGACTAACTGACTGACTGACTAACTCACTGACTAACTGACTGACTGACTAACTGACTGACTGACTAACTCACTGACTAACTGACTGACTAACTGACTGACTGACTAACTCACTGACTGACTAACTCACTGGCTATCTGACTGACTAACTCACTGACTGACTAACTGACTGACTAACTGACTAAGTCACTGACTAACTGACTGACTAACTGACTGACTAACTCACTGACTAACTGACTAACTAACTGACTAACTCACTGACTAACTCACTGACTGACTGACTAACTCACTGACTGACTAACTAACTGACTGATTAACTCACTGACTAACTGACTGACTAACTGACTAACTCACTGACTGACTAACTGACTGACTGATTAACTCACTGACTAACTGACTGACTGACTGACTGACTAACTCACTGACTGACTAACTGACTGACTAACTGACTAACTGACTGACTGACTGACTGACCGACTAACTGACTGACTAACTCACTGACTAAATGACTGACTAACTCACTGACTAACTCACTGACTAACTCACTGACTGACTAACTGACTGACTAACTGACTGACTGACTGACTAACTGACTGACTAACTCACTGACTAAATGACTGACTGACTGACTAACTCACTGACTGACTGACTAACTCACTGACTATCTGACTGACTTACTGACTGACTGACTAACTCACTGACTAACTGACTGACTAACTGACTAACTCACTGACTAACTGACTGACTAACTGACTGACTGACTAACTCACTGACTATCTGACTGACTAACTCACTGACTAACTGACTGACTAACTCACTGACTAACTGACTGACTGACTGACTAACTCACTGACTATCTGACTGACTAACTGACTGACTGACTAACTCACTGACTAACTGACTGACTGACTAACTGACTGACTGACTAACTCACTGACTAACTGACTGACTAACTGACTGACTGACTAACTCACTGACTGACTAACTCACTGGCTATCTGACTGACTAACTCACTGACTGACTAACTGACTGACTAACTGACTAAGTCACTGACTAACTGACTGACTAACTGACTGACTAACTCACTGACTAACTGACTAACTAACTGACTAACTCACTGACTAACTCACTGACTGACTGACTAACTCACTGACTGACTAACTAACTGACTGATTAACTCACTGACTAACTGACTGACTAACTGACTAACTCACTGACTGACTAACTGACTGACTGATTAACTCACTGACTAACTGACTGACTGACTGACTGACTAACTCACTGACTGACTAACTGACTGACTAACTCACTGACTAAATGACTGACTAACTCACTGACTAACTCACTGACTAACTCACTGACTGACTAACTGACTGACTAACTGACTGACTGACTGACTAACTGACTGACTAACTCACTGACTAAATGACTGACTAACTCACTGACTAACTGACTGACTGCCTGACTGACTGACTAACTGACTGACTGACTAACTCACTGACTAACTGACTAACTCACTGACTAACTGACTGACTAATTCACTGACTCTCTGACTGACTAACTGACTGACTGACTAACTCACTGACTAACTGACTGACTAACTGACTAACTCACTGACTAACTGACTGACTGACTAACTCACTGACTAACTGACTGACTAACTGAATGACTGACTAACTGACTGACTAACTCACTGACTAACTCACTGACTAACTGACTGACTGACTGACTGACTAACTCACTGACTGACTGACTGACTGACTGATTAACTCACTGACTAACTGACTGACTGACTGACTGACTAACTCACTGACTGACTAACTCACTGACTAACTGACTGACTGACTGACTGACTAACTCACTGACTAACTGACTGACTGACTAACTGACTGACTGACTAACTCACTGACTAACTGACTGACTAACTGACTGACTGACTAACTCACTGACTGACTAACTCACTGGCTATCTGACTGACTAACTCACTGACTGACTAACTCACTGACTAACTGACTGACTAACTGACTGACTGACTAACTCACTGACTGACTAACTGACTGACTAACTGACTAACTCACTGACTAACTGACTGACTGACTAACTGACTGACTGACTGACTAACTGACTGCCTAACTGACTGACTAACTCACTGACTAAATGACTGACTAACTCACTGACTAACTGACTAACTAACTGACTAACTCACTGACTAACTCACTGACTGACTGACTAACTCACTGACTGACTAACTAACTGACTGATTAACTCACTGACTAACTGACTGACTAACTGACTAACTCACTGACTGACTAACTGACTGACTGATTAACTCACTGACTAACTGACTGACTGACTGACTGACTAACTCACTGACTGACTAACTGACTGACTAACTGACTGACTGACTGACTGACTGACCGACTAACTGACTGACTAACTCACTGACTAAATGACTGACTAACTCACTGACTAACTCACTGACTGACTAACTGACTGACTAACTGACTGACTGACTGACTAACTGACTGACTAACTGACTGACTAACTCACTGACTAAATGACTGACTAACTCACTGACTAACTGACTGACTGCCTGACTGACTGACTAACTGACTGACTGACTAACTCACTGACTAACTGACTAACTCACTGACTAACTGACTGACTAATTCACTGACTCTCTGACTGACTAACTGACTGACTGACTAACTCACTGACTAGCTCACTGACTAACTCACTGACTGACTAACTGACTGACTAACTGACTGACTGACTGACTAACTGACTGACTAACTGACTGACTAACTCACTGACTAAATGACTGACTAACTCACTGACTAACTGACTGACTGTCTGACTGACTGACTAACTGACTGACTGACTAACTCACTGACTAACTGACTAACTCACTGACTAACTGACTGACTAATTCACTGACTCTCTGACTGACTAACTGACTGACTGACTAACTCACTGACTAACTCACTGACTAACTCACTGACTGACTAACTGACTGACTAACTGACTGACTGACTGACTAACTGACTGCCTAACTGACTGACTAACTCACTGACTAAATGACTGACTAACTCACTGACTAACTGACTGACTGCCTGACTGACTGACTAACTGACTGACTGACTAACTCACTGACTAACTGACTAACTCACTGACTAACTGACTGACTAATTCACTGACTCTCTGACTGACTAACTGACTGACTGACTAACTCACTGACTAACTGACTGACTTACTGACTAACTCACTGACTAACTGACTGACTAACTGACTGACTGACTAACTCACTGACTAACTGACTGACTAACTGACTGACTGACTAACTGACTGACTAACTCACTGACTAACTCACTGACTAACTCACTGACTAACTGACTGACTGACTGACTAACTCACTGACTGACTAACTGACTGACTGATTAACTCACTGACTAACTGACTAACTCACTGACTAACTCACTGACTGACTGACTGACTGACTAACTCACTGACTGACTGACTGACTAACTCACTGACTAACTGACTGACTGACTGACTGACTAACTCACTGACTAACTCACTGACTAACTGACTGACTGACTGACTGACTAACTCACTGACTTAGAGAAAGCGAGAGACGCCAGAAGTGCCACAGATGCAACACAACCACATGCATACACACACAAACACACAAAACACAGACACACACATGCACTGACTGACTGACTAACTCACTGACTGACTAACTGACTGACTGATTAACTCACTGACTGACTAACTGACTGACTGATTAACTCACTGACTAACTGACTGACTGACTGACTGACTGACTGACTGAATAACTCACTGACTGACTAACTCACTGACTAACTGGCTGACTGACTGACTGACTGACTGACTAACTCACTGACTAACTCACTGACTGACTAACTCACTGACTTAGAGAAAGCGAGAGACGCCAGAAGTGCCACAGATGCAACACACACACAAACACACAAAACACAGACACACACATGCATACACACACACAAACACACAAAACACAGACACACACAGGTGCAATGCCAAGACCAAGGCACTGAAAAGGGCAGTGGACTGACCTGTGATTATTCAGTCACACACAGACACACACACGTACACGGTTCAGAACAGACACACAGTCCAGAACAGACACACAGTTCAGAACAGACACACAGTCCAGAACAGACACACAGTTCAGAACAGACACACAGTTCAGAATAGACACACAGTTCAGAACAGACACACAGTCCAGAACAGACACACAGTCCAGAACAGACACACAGTTCAGAACAGACACACAGTTCAGAACAGACACACAGTCCAGAATAGACACACAGTTCAGAATAGACACACAGTTCAGAACAGACACACAGTCCAGAACAGACACACAGTTCAGAACAGACACACAGTCCAGAACAGACACACAGTTCAGAACAGACACACAGTCCAGAACAGACACACAGTTCAGAACAGACACACAGTCCAGAACAGACACACAGTTCAGAACAGACACACAGTTCAGAACAGACACACAGTCCAGAATAGACACACATTTCAGAACAGACACACAGTCCAGAACAGACACACAGTTCAGAACAGACACACAGTCCAGAACAGACACACAGTTCAGAACAGACACACAGTTCAGAACAGACACACAGTCCAGAACAGACACACAGTTCAGAATAGACACACAGTTCAGAATAGACACACAGTTCAGAATAGACACACAGTTCAGAACAGACACACAGTCCAGAACAGACACACAGTTCAGAACAGACATACAGTTCAGAATAGACACACAGTTCAGAACAGACACACAGTTCAGAATAGACACACAGTTCAGAACAGACACACAGTTCAGAACAGACACACAGTTCAGAACAGACACACAGTCCAGAACAGACACACAGTTCAGAACAGACACACAGTCCAGAACAGACACACAGTTCAGAACAGACACACAGTCCAGAACAGACACACAGTTCAGAATAGACACACAGTTCAGAACAGACACACAGTCCAGAACAGACACACAGTTCAGAACAGACACACAGTTCAGAATAGACACACAGTTCAGAACAGACACACAGTTCAGAATAGACACACAGTTCAGAACAGACACACAGTTCAGAATAGACACACAGTTCAGAACAGACACACAGTCCAGAACAGACACACAGTTCAGAACAGACACACAGTTCAGAATAGACACACAGTTCAGAACAACATGATGGGTTGAAAAGACAACATGGACTCTATTTAAACAGTTTGATCCCTCTCTGAAATGTTCACATCATGTAGCACTAAATGTACTGTCGCTGTAGTATGGTACCTGTTAACGTGGTGCTGCCTACCTGCCTGCTGCCACGGTAACAAGCTACGTTCAGAACTAAAAATATATGGCAAATTGAAATCAAAACTGGATGGTGTTCAGAGATAGATGGGAGGGGTTAAGGGTTGCTGAAGGATGGGACTAAAAACAAACAGAAGATAACTATTGTACAATATACTGTCTGTAAAATGGGTATAGTGTGTATGAGCTGGAAGTAGAAGCCTAAGTGTTGGTGTCCATTAGTTTACTCCAATTACGGGAGGGATGGTAGAGTTAGGGGAAATAATATACGATTTTTTGTATTTATATATACACTGTATATGGGGGATTGGAAGTGACAATTACATTAATGGAAACTACAATCTATCTGCAATATTAAAGCAGATCCCTCCCCCGCCACACACACCCAAACTGAACCAGTTAACCAGGAATGCAGGTCTATCTGCCGAAAAAAGTGTATGACCTTCCCCAACTATTCTTGTCTATCATTCTATCAGTGTTTTGTTACTTGTCGTGTTGAGTGGTTTTTGATTACTCCAGGAAGAATAGATGATGCTTCAGCAAAAGCTAATGGGGATCTAAATCAACAACAAATAACAAAACAAAAACAACCACCCCCAGCTATGAATGACATTACTACAATAAACTGACAAGTAAACTAAGCCCAGATTTGGAGAGCAGAGGCACACCTCGGTCCAGAAACATTGGGTTCTGCTGTTTTGAAGGAGGAAAACAATGGTCTGTCCCAGAGTCCCTGGCTGACAGCTCACACTGTTGTGCTGTGTCCATGTGGTCACAATAATAAGTAGGGAAGATTAGGTCAGTCACACACACACTCTCTCTCTATTCCACTCATGCACAGTGTAGATCAAGTGGACCCAGGTAGGTATGTATCCACTGACGCTTACAAAGGCACACATGCTAATAAAAACACTCTGGGATAACACTCTTAACATTCACACACTGTAAACTATGAAACACACCCACACACACTGTAAACTATGAAACACACCCACACACACTGTAAACTATGAATCACACCCACACACACTGTAAACTATGGAACACACCCACACACACTGTAAACTATGAAACACACCCACACACACTGTAAACTATGAAAACACACCCACACACACTGTAAACTATGAAACACACCAACACACACTGTAAACTATGAAACACACCCACACACACTGTAAACTATGAAACACACCCACACACACTGTAAACTATGGAACACACCCACACACACTGTAAACTATGAAACACACCCACACACACTGTAAACTATGAAACACACCCACACACACTGTAAACTATTAAACACACCCACACACACGGTAAACTATTAAACACACCCACACACACTGTAAACTATGAAACACACCCACACACACTGTAAACTATGAAACACACCCACACACACTGTAAACTATGAAACACACCCACACACACTGTAAACTATGAAACACACCCACACACATTGTAAACTATGAAACACACCCACACACACTGTAAACTATGAAACACACCCACACACACTGTAAACTATGAAAACACACCCACACACACTGTAAACTATGAAACACACCAACACACACTGTAAACTATGAAACACACCCACACACACTGTAAACTATGAAACACACCCACACACACTGTAAACTATGAAACACACCCACACACACTGTAAACTATGAAACACACCCACTGTAAACTATGAAACACACCCACACACACTGTAAACTATGAAATGCACCCCGACAGAACTGACCCACTCTGAAACAAATAAATACAACTAGGAGAAACCTGGTCCAGTTTAATGAAACCCTGAACAACTTTCTCTATACACACTCTATCTACTCCATATACACTCTCTGCCTCAAAGTCTCTGTCTTTAATTTAAACTCTCAATAGTTTATATTCAAGTTTCTGCTCCCAAAACTGCAGTCTCTTCCAGTCTCTAGCTCTAACTTCAAACTCTAAGAGCAGAAAGAATAGAAAAATAGATGGAAAAAGAGGAGAACAACAGATCATATTGTTTCTATAAAAAAGTACTCACCCACTCCGATGTTGTGCTGGCAGACAGACTAATAGATCGCTAGCTGGGGTGCTGCTGGTCCAAACAGACAGATGAGCAGAAGGAAAATTAGGAGAGATTTGTGTACATTCATCAGAGCCCCTTTGACAGTAAAAACAGGGCAGCAGCAAGTTTCTCTCTCCCTCCCTCCCTTCTCTCCCCCCCCCCCCCCTCTCTCTCTCTCTCCCTCCCTTCTCTCTCTCCCTTCCTCCCTTCTCTCTCTCTCTCCCTCCCTTCTATCTCTCCCTCCCTCCCTCCCTTCTCTCTCTCCCTCCCTCCCTCCTCTCTCTCTCCCTCCCTCCCTTCTCTCTCTCTCTCCCTCCCTTCTCTCTCTCTCTCTCTCTCCCTCCCTTCTCTCTCTCTCTCTCTCTCCCTCCTCTCTTCCTTCTCTCTCTCCCTCCCTTCTCTCTCTCTCTCTCTCTCTCCCTCCTCTCTCTCTCCCTCCCTCCCTTTTCTCTCTCCCTCCCTTCTCTCTCTCCCTCCCCCTCTCTCTCTCTCTCTCTCTCCCTCCCTTCTCTCTCTCTCCCTCCTCTCTTCCTTCTCTCTCTCCCTCCCTCTCTCTCTCTCTCTTCCTCCCTTCTCTCTCCCTCCCTCCCGTCTCTCTCTCTCTTCCTCCCTTCTCTCTCTCTCTCTCTCTCTCCCTCCCTTCTCTCTCTCTCTCTCCCTCCCTCCTCTATCTCTCCCTCCCTTCTCTCTCTCTCCCTCCCTCCCTCCCTCCTCTCTCTCTCTTTTTCCCTCCCTTCTCTCTTTTTCCCTCCCTCCCTTCTCTTTCTCTCTCCCTCCCTTCTCTCTCCCACCCTTCTCTCTCTCTCTCCCTCCTTCCTCTCTCTCCCTCCCTCCTCTCTCTCTCTCCCTCCCTCCTCTTGCTCTCTTTCTCTATCACTCTCCCTCTCCTCTCTCTTTTTTCCCTCTTTCCAACTCGGTATTTTTCAACAGCCCCTCTCTGTCTCTCTCACTAAGAAATAATCATGCTCTCTGATTCATAAAGCCAACCTTTGTCACGTGATCCAAACTTCAAATATACAGCACATTTTTTTACCGGCCACAAAATGCCTAGAGGGAAGAAAAAAGGCCTAGAAAGCTTATGCTTCTGTTTTTAATTCTCTCCCTCTCTCCCTTATTCTCCCCCCCAAAGACTCATCTAAAGGACCCCCCCCCTCATTTTCTATCCTCTCTTTATAGAACACACACTTTCCATTCTGTCTGTACTGTGTGTCGAAAACATAGTTACTGAACTTAAGAGTCAAAGATGCAAGAAACAAAACATATGTCTATTATAAAAACACAAAATCGGTAGCAGACATACTAAATATATCTGACTAAATATTTACACAGACTTCAACCAGTCTAAGCATGCTTCATTTAAAGAGCGACTGCCATTAAAAAGCTACAAATCCCTTTGAAATCGGCCTTTGTGGCATCGATTCAGGTCAGAAAAATGTATTCTTGTGTCAAAATTGTCAACAAAGGGTAAACAGGATCATTTTTGTCATAAAGTAAGTCTCATCTAAAACAGAGTTTGGAACAGCCATGTGTCACAACGGGTAAATGAAGTTGAGGTTTTGATTTGACATGTCTATTTGCCCACTAACATGGGGTGAAGAGCTGCAGTAATGGCTCTGTATCCAATAACATAGACAGTGAGACAGACCTGCCCAGCAGCTCCCACTTTATTTACATAAGAAAACACCTGGCACATTTTGTAACTTGAGAAATACGGCACCAAACAACTTAGGTAGATGTCAAATTGCTCAAATAAAACATCCGTGACAAAAACGGGCACATTTATTACAGATAAAAACGGGCACATTTATTACAGATAAAAACGGGCACATTTATTACAGATAAAAACGGGCACATTTATTACAGATAAAAACGGGCACATTTATTACAGATAAAAACGGGCACATTTATTACAGATAAAAACGGGCACATTTATTACAGATAAAAACGGGCACATTTATTACAGATAAAAACGGGCACATTTATTACAGATAAAAACGGGCACATTTATTACAGATAAAAACGGGCACATTTTATTACAGATAAAAACGGGCACATTTATTACAGATAAAAACGGGCACATTTATTACAGATAAAAACGGGCACATTTATTACAGATAAAAACGGGCACATTTTATTACAGATAAAAACGGGCACATTTTATTACAGATATCTCGAGTTATCTTAGATTCATTTCGGGGATTTTGATAACGTGAAATAGGCTTCCTTGTCTACAGTGTCTCGTGGGATACACACATAATTAACGAAATGCGGAATTGGTCGGGAAACACACCTCCAAGACTGAAATCTCATTTTTTGAATGAGCAGCAAAAAAACACACTTGCCAATCGGAGTGTTCAGTGGATCGTTAAAGTTCCAAGTTCCAGGTGGGTTGAGTTGTATGTAGTAGGTATGTAATACAGTAGGTTACTGTATGAGCTGAAATCCAAAATGTTATAAAAGTCATGTATACCGACACATGGATTACAAGATGTCTGACCCGTTCAGCAACTTTCTCAACCCATAAGTGTATGGTTACACTTTATATAGCTTTCATGAATAATCCATTATAAATACTTAAAGGTTTACTATCCATTTATAAATGCGTACTAATGAAAGTAATTATAAAGTGTTACCGTATAATCTAATCACTGTCTATCCCCCCCAAAAAGAAGAAAAAAAATCAGTTACAAACCAAACAAAGTGATAGTAGGCAATTGGGAAGTCCCCAGTAAGATGGCAGAGCAGCAGTTTGGGTGTGGTGCCTCTAAATCTGTCTGTCTGTCTGTCTGTCTGTCTGTCTGTCTGTCTGTCTGTCTGTCTGTCTGTCTGTCTGTCTGTCTGTCTCGCTCTCTCTCTCTCTCTCTCTCTCTCTATGTCTCCATGTCCCCATGTCTCGCTCTCTCTCTCTCTCTCTCTCTCTCTCTCCCTCTCTCGCTCTCTCGCTCTCTAGCTCTGTCTTCATATGAGCTCATATGTTTCAGATCTGTGTTTGTGTTTGTCGAGGAGTTTGTTTGTGGTTCTGGGTGTGTGCCTACTGTGTCTTAGCCTGGTGCTGTTTGTTTCTCAAGGTCATGTTCTGATCTCAGATTGTTTTGGTTAGAAAAGCTCAGCTTTTAAACACACTGCTCAATGGGCA
This sequence comes from Oncorhynchus nerka, assembly GCF_034236695.1. Taxonomy (NCBI): domain Eukaryota; kingdom Metazoa; phylum Chordata; class Actinopteri; order Salmoniformes; family Salmonidae; genus Oncorhynchus; species Oncorhynchus nerka. Next base: position 80,090,964 of record NC_088402.1, read on the forward strand.
CCTTCCTTCACCCGTTTGGTCTCTGACCCCTTCTAGAACAAAGGGCAGGGTTCTCAAGGCTACTAGAATTGAGCACAAGCTCACTAGTTCTTCATAATAGAAATACACTTCTCTATTCCTCAAAATGTTCTCTAAACACCAAACATAAACATATCTAACTCCTCTCTAGAATAGACCAATACAACCCACCTCATCATGTGTCGTCTCTATAGCTTTACTATGACAGGGAGTCACTGCTGCAACATTCAACACAATTCTATACCATCCATCACATCTTCACCTGGCTTCTCCTAACTGACATCATCACATCTCCTGTCCAAGTCCTCCTCCTAAACTGCAAGGCTGCATCGAAATGGCAGCCTTTTCACTATGCAGTGCACTACTTTTGACCAGGGCCCATAGAGTGATGGACTATATAGGGCATAGGGTGTTATTTGGAACGCAACCCAATAAAGCTAGTTCCTTCCTCCTGGGTGTCCTCTACTGGCCCATTGATAGAAATCTGATGTCTGCATCCCGATTTATGTCTCTCTAATCAAATCAAGCAATTAGACCCACATAAAAGCACTTTGTATTTCCTACCACCTCTGTGTCCCTGTGTTCCCTTTACGTCTATAGCACTATCTCCGGGATTCCCATACATAGTCCTCTGTGGAAATGTTTTTCTTCATAAAATTCAATCAAATCTGAGCCCTTTTTACATCAGCAGTTGTCACAACGTGCTTTACAGATACAGTATGTGGCCAAATGCAGCATATCATGCAGAAAGTACTCCTGTGTGGAGCTTGTGTTGTTTATGTTCACACTAATAGACAGGCAGTGAGAGAGAAACTGATCCTTACATAACGTTCCCAAAGTAAACGGGCTATTTCTCAGGATCAGATGCTAGAATATGCATATAATTGACAGCTTAGGATAGAAAACACTCTAAAGTTTCCAAAACTGTAAAAATATTGTCTGTGAGTATAACAGAACTGATATTGCAGGAGAAAGCCTGAGAAAAATCCAATCAGGAAGTAACTCTTATTTGGAAACGCCTGTCTTTCTATGCATCCCTATTGCCCATTGAAGGGGATATCAACCAGATTCCTTTTTCTATGGCTTCCCTAATGTGTCTACAGCACCTAGACGTAGTTTCAGGCTTTCGTTTTGAAAAATTCGTATGAACGACAACATTGCGTCAGTGGTCAGGTGGTGGCTCTCAGAGTGATTTGTGCGTAATAGACAAAGGCGTCCATTGTTCTCCTACTGAAAAGCCAATTGTCCCGGTTGATATATTATCGAATAGATATTTGAAAAACACCTTGAGGATTGATTATAAAAAACGTTTGCCATGTTTCTGTCGATATTATGGGTCTAATTTGGAATTTTTTTGGACTGCAATTTCCAGTGGATTTCTCAAAACGTGGACAAGAAACTGAGGTATTTCGGCTATAAAAAATAATCTTTATGGAACAAAAGGAACATTTGGTGTCTAACTGGGAGTCTCGTGAGTAAAAACATCCGAAGCTCATCAAAGGTAAACTGCTTTTGCTTTTCTGATTTTCGTGACCAAGCTTCCTGCTGCTAGCTGGACATAATGCTATGCTAGGCTATCGATAAACTTACACAAACGCTTGTCTTGCTTTGGGTGTAAAGCATAATTTAAAAATCTGAGATGACAGGGTGATTAACAAAAGGCTAAGCTGTGTTTCACTATATTTCACTTGTGATTTCATGAATATGAATATTTTCTAGTAATATTTTTTGACCGTTGCGCTATGCTAATTAGTGTAGTTGATGACAATTCTCCCGGATCCGGGATGGGTAGTTCTTAGAGGTTTTAAGGCAGTTTATACAATATTAAAAACATTACAGTACATTCACAACAGATTTCACAACACATTAAGTGTGTGCCCTCATCCCCCTACTCTACTACCGCATATCTACAACACAAAATCCATGTGTACATGTTTGTATATTACATACAGTATATTATCATGTGTCTGTATGCATATGTCTGTGCCTATGTTTGCGTTGCTTCACAGTCCCCGCTGTTTTTTATCTGGGAGTTCCATGTAGTCAGGGCTCTATGTAGTACTGTGCGACTCCCATAGTCTGTTCTGGACTTGGGGACTGTGAAGAGACCTCTGATGGCATGGCTTGTGGGGTATGAATGGGTGTCTAAGCTGTGTGTCAGTAGTTCAAACAGACAGCTCGGTGCATTCAACATGTCAATACCTCTCACATATACAAGTAGTGATGAAGTCCATCTCTCCTCCCCTTTAAGCCAGGAGAGATTGACATGCATATGATTAATATTAGCTCTCTGTGTACATCCAAGGTCCAGCCATGCTGCCCTGTTCTGAGCCAATTGCAATTTTCCTAAGTCCCTCTTCGTGGCACCTGACCACACGACTGAACAGTACTCCAGGTGCGACAAAACCAGGGCCTGTAGGATCTGCCTTGTTGATAGTGCTGTTAAGAAGGCAGAGCAGAGCTTTATTATGGACAGACTTCTCCCCATCTTAGCTACTGTTGTATCAATATGTTTTGACCATGACAGTTAACGATCCAGGGTTACTCCAAGCAGTTTCGTCACCTCAACTTGCTCAATTTCCACATGATAAATTACTAGATTTAGTTATGGTTTAGGGTTTACTGAATACAAATGCGGTTTAGGGTTTAGTGAATACAAATGCTTTTAGTTTTAGAAATATTTAGGACGAACTTATTTCTTCCCACCCATCATGAAACTAACTGCAACGCTTTGTTAAGTGTTGCAGTCATTTCAGTCGCTGTCGTAGCTGACGTGTATAGTGTTGAGTCATCCGCCTACACAGACACACTGGCTTTACTCAAAGCCAGTAGCATATCATTAGTAAAGTTTTTTTAAACTAACGGGCATAGACACCTGCCTTGGGGAATTCCTAATTCTACCTGGGTTGTGTTGCATAGGCTTCCATTAAAGAACACCCGCTGTGTTTTGTTAGACAGGTAACTCTTTATCCACAACAGAGCAGGATGTGTAAAGCCATAACACACAAGTTTTTCCAGCAGTAGACTATGATCGGTAATGTCAAAAGCCGCACTGAAGTCAAACAAAACAGGCCCCACAGTTATTTTATTTTAAATTTCTCTCAGCCAATCATCAGTCATTTATGTAAGTGCTGTGCTTGTTGAATATCCTTCCCTATAAGCATGCTGAAAGTCTTTTGTCAATTTGTATACTGTAAGATAGCATTGTGTCTGGTCAAACACAATTTTATCCAAAAGTTTACTAAGGTTTATGGCCTCCTGGGTCACGCAGCGGTCTAAGGCACAGCATTGCAGTGCTAGAGGTGTCAATACAGATCCGGGTATGATCCCGGGCTGTGTCGCAACCAGCCATGAGGCGGTGCACAATTGGCCCAGCATTGTCCGGGTCACGGGAGGCTTTGTCCGGCTGGGATGTCCATGTCCCATCACGCTCTAGCGACTACTTGTGGTGGCCGGGCGCATGCTCACTGACTTCAGGTCGCCAGCTCTACAGTGTTTCCTCAGTCAGACACATTGGTGAGGCTGACTTCCGGGTTAAGCGGGCAGTGTGTCAAGGAGCAGTGGCGTGGACGTGTTTCGGAGGACACACAGCTCTCAACCTGGGGCAACACTTTAACTACCAATTGGGGAGAAAAAAGGGGTAAAAAAATAAATACAAATAAAAAAGTTTACTAAGGTTTGATAATAGGCTGATTTATTGATTTGAGCCAGTAAAGGGGAGTTTACTATTTTTAAGTAGGGGAATGACTTTTGAGTCCCTCCAGGCTTGAGGGCACACTCTTTCTAGTAGGCTTAAATTGAAGATATGGCAAATAGGAGTGGCAATATTGTCTGCCTTATCCTCAGTCATTTCCATCCAAGAGGTCAGACCACGGTGGCTTGTCATTGTTGATAGACAACAATCTTTAAAAAAAATCTCTTTCACACTCACTTTATGAAATTCAAAATTACAACGTTTGTCTTTCATAATTAGGTCAGCTATGCTTGGATTTGTAGTGTCAGTGTTTGTTGCTGGCATGTCATGCCTAAGTTGACTAATATAGCCAATGAAAAAATCATTAAAGTATTTGGCAATATCAGTGGGTTTTGTTACGAATGAGCCATCTGATTCAATGAATGATGGAGCGGAGTTTGCCTTTCTACCCATTTAAGGTGCTCCAATGCTTTTTTACTATCATTCTTTATGTAATTTATCTTTGTTTCATAGTGAAGTTTCTTCTTCTTTAAATTCAGTTTAGCCACATGATTTCTCAATTTGCAGTACGTTTGCCAATCGGTTGTGTAGCCAGACCTATTTGCCATTTCTTTTGCCTCATCCCTTTCAACCATACAATGTTTAAATTCATCAGCAATCCACGGGGATATAACAGTGTTTAAGGGTTAGGGTAATGAGCGCATGCTTATTAGTAACTGGGATAAGCAATATCATAAATGTGTCAACTGCAGCGTCTGGTTGCTTCTCATTACACATCAACAAATATGATTTATATCAACAACATAGGAATCTGTAAGAGCCAACGCTGGAGATGAGAAGCATGTACGGAGAGTGAACATTTAGTTTACACAGACATGGAACAGGACAGGAACAGCGTCAGAACTGGGTAAAACATCTCATACAACAATTAATGCAGAAGCGGGGACCAGCTCTGTTGAGGCCTGATGTGGGAAAAGCGCCTGCCGATCCGCCATTGTTGCAATCCCTATTACCAGTCTGTACAACCTCTCTTTCGTATCGTCCGAGATCCCTAAGATATGAAAGCTGCCACAGTCATCCCCCTCTTCAAAGGGGGTGACACTCTAGATCCAAACTGTTACAGACCTAGGTTCATCCTGCCCTGCCTTTCTAAAGTCTTCGAAAGCCAAGTTAACAAACAGATCACTGACCATTTCGAATCCCACCGGTATATCTCACCGGTCATCCCCAAAGCCCACACCTCCTTTGGCCGCCCTTCCTTCCAGTTCTCTGCTGCCAATGACTGGAAGAAATGGCAAAAATCCCTGAAGTTGGAGAATTATATCTCCCTCATTAATTTTAAGCATGAGCTATATGAGCAGCTTACCGGTCGCTGCAGCTGTACACAGCCCATCTGTAAATAGTCCATCCAATCTACCTACCTCATCCCCATATTGTTTTTATTTACTTTTTTGCTCTTTTGCACACCAGTTTTTCTACTTGCACATCTCTCACTCCAGTGTTAATTTGCTAAATTGTAATTACTTTGCTACAATGGCCTATTATTTGCCTTACCTCCTTATGCCATTTGCACACACTATATATAGACTTTTTCTATTGTGTTATTGACTGTACGTTTGTTTATTCCATGTGTAACTCTGTTGTTGTTTGTGTCGCACTGCTTTGCTTTATCTTGGCCAGGTCGCAGTTGTAAATGAGAACTTGTTCTCAACTGGCCTAACTGGATAAATAAAGGTGAAACATTAAAACATTTAAAAAACAAACACATGTTATCCAGATACTGACTGTTAGCACACGGTGGTCTATAGCAGCATCCCACCAGAATGGTCTTTAGGTGAGGCAGATAAACCTGCAGCCATATTACTTCGAACAGTATTTAACATGAGATCCTCTCTAAGCTTTACAGGAATGTGTTTCTGAATTTAAACCTTTGTAACGTCTGTCTTTTCTGTAGATCTTATAACCGAATTTCTACCACACGTATCATCTAAGGTATTATCAAAGTGAGTTTCGGAGATTGTCAGAATATGAATGTCATCTGTTACTAGCAACAACTACTAGAAACTACAAGTTTCTTAAGCTACATGTGGGCTATTTTTAGCACTTTTCTGGGATGCTTGATTGTTTTTATTGCTTTACTGGGAAGCTTAGCAGAGGTAGACATGCTCAGGTTATTTATGTTAGTGCAGGTGAAGCTGCACACAGTAGGCTTCCTGCTTGGGCACACCGCCTCAGTGCTAACAATATAACTCTGGTTCATAGGCACATGATTAGGCGAGGTCAGTACAGGTGCATCAAAGCTGGGACAGAAAGACTGAAAAACAGCTTCTATCGCAAGGCCATCAGGATGTTTAACACAGAGAGGCTGCTTCCTACATACAGACTTGAAATCATTGGCCACTTTAATAAATGGATCACTGGTCACTTTAATAATGCCACTTTAATGTTTACATATCTTGCATTACTAATCTCATATTGGGTCAGCAGGTAACCTAGTGGTTAGAGCATTAGGCCAATAACCGAAAGGTTGCTCGATCAAATCCCAGAGCTGACAATGTAAAAATCTGCCATTCTGCCCCTGAACAAGGCAGTTAACCAACTGTTCCTAGAATGTCATTGTAAGTAAGAATTTGTTCTTAACTGACTTGCCTAGTTAAATAAAGGATAAATGAATATACTGTATTTTATACCATCTATTGCATCTTGCCTATGCCGCTCTGTCATTGCTCATTCATATATTTATATGTATATACTGTATTTTATACCATCTATTGCATCTTGTCTATGCCGCTCTGTCATCGCTCATCCATATATTTACATGTATATACATTCCTTTACTTAGATTTGTGTGTATTAGGTAGTTGTTGTGGAATTGTTAGATTACATGTTAGATGTTGCTGCACTGTTGAAAATAGGAGCACGAGCATTTCGCTACACTCGCAATAACATCTGCTAAATGTCTATGTGACCAATACAATTTGATTCGATTTTGACATGATTACTGCATACAATAGCCGTATGATCAGCAGAGGCATTCGGGACAGTAAGAGGGCCATAAATTAGGTTACTTACATTGTGTCTTCCATCACCCCTGGGATAATGTACATTTGTTGACGCATTATGACAACTCAGCGACACAATGGCAGGGATTAAATGAGCTGGGCTTTATAAGTCATTGATAAGTTAGTATCTCAACGCAGCCTTATAATGCTGTGAAAGGATCCAGAAACCCAAATGATTTGGGTGGATCCCATCCTCCTTATAATACAAGCTTTGTTTCCAGAAGGTATCGAAATTGTCAATAAATGTTACACGCACAGAGCTGCGATCGTCTCGTAGCCAGTTATGGAGGGCTAAACGTCAGCTGAACCGTTCAATGCCATGATTTAGGGAGGGCAGTGGGACAGATATTATGGGGTGTTTGTTGGTGTCAAGTAGTGACTTAATAAGTTCTTTCAAATTCATCTTCAGCTGTTCTGACCTACTGTTAGGTGTTCTTTAATAACGATAAATGAGGTGAAGATTCAGAAGCAGGAGCTGTTGATATGGTGCAGCAAAGTCTAGAAATAATAAAGGATTCATATGGATGTCAATATTGACATAGCAGATGTAGATAAACTGGTCCTATATTTGCCATGACAGTAGAATGTCTACATTCTACACAAATCATCTGATTTTTTAATGACTGTTGGAACATAAGTCAAAGAGAAAGTAACTTCAAAATGCTAACATAATGGCATTTTCGCTGTAATGAACATAGTACTAATGTGTATCACAAATGTCAACATAATCCCAGAATACATTTGTCACAACTGATCTGATTTCTTAACATCGAAATGCCTGTCATGAGTCAGTGTGCAGCAGGTAGGACGGAGACAGGCGCAGGACACACAACTGAGTAACAATGTACTTTACTCGGAAAATCACAAACAAATTCCATACAGGGAAAAATACTCCAGCTCGACACAACAGAGCAACTACTTAACAAAGAACAAACACGCACTAAACCATGTGGGAACCAGAGGGTTAAATAGGGAATAAATTATAACGTAATGGAAACCAGGTGTGTACAATCAAGACAAAACAAATGGAAAAGGAAACGTAGATCGGTGGCGGCTAGAAAGCCAGTGACGTCGACCGCCAAACACCACCCGAACTAGGAGAGGCACCAACTTCGGCGGAAGTCGTGACAATGACTCAAGCAACAGAAGTTATTACATACTGTAATGCTAGATAATATTATCCGCTCCATAATGATACTAGAATGAGTGTATCACACAACTAAATGTGGTGTGTGGATTTTCATGGTGTACATGTGCATTTTTTAAATTTTATTTTACTTTTTCAAAGATTTACCCCTTTTTCTCCCCAATTTCATGGTATCCAATTGTTGTAGTAGCTACTATCTTGTCTCATTGCTACAACTCCCGTACGGGCTCGGGAGAGACGAAGGTTGAAAGTCATGCGTCCTCCGATACACAACCCAACCAGCCGTACTGCTTCTTAACACAGCGCGCATCCAACCCGGAAGCCAGCCAGCACCACCTGGCAACCTTTGTTAGCACGCACTGCGCCCGGCTCGCCACAGGAGTCGCTGGTGCGCGATGAGACAAGGACATCCCTACCGACCCAGCCCTCCCTAACCCGGACGACGCTAGGCCAATTGTGCGTCGCCCCACGAACCTCCCGGTCGCGGCCGGTTGTGACAGAGCCTGGGCACGAACCCAGGGACTCTGATGGCACAGCTGGCGCTGCCGTACAGCGCCCTTAACCACTGCGCCACCCGGGAGGCATTTTCAACCATGCTTGTGGGTGTGTGCTCTGTTTACATACTTGTGTGTATTGACCATGTATTGCTTATTTTATGTGTGTGAGCAGTGTACAACAGTGTATTGAACTGTGTATGTGAGTTGTGTGCAACTGTGCATTGAACTGTGTGTGTGTGTGTGTGTGTGTGTGTGTGTGTGTGTGTGTGTGTGTGTGTGTGTGTGTGTGTGTGTGTGTGTGTGTGTGTGTGTATGTGTGTATGTGTGTGTGAGCAACGGTGTATTGAACTGTGTGTAACGGTGTATTGAACTGTGTGTGTGTGTGTCAGTAATAGCAGCCGCAGGGGAGGTCAGGGGTCAGCAGTGTTTGTGTTTCAGTGTCAGTGAAGTGTGCTGCAGGGGGAGATTTATGATGTGACTGTCTGGGAGACTGCAGAGTGGAGGATAATGAAGATAGATCAGAGTCCTATCTCTCTCTCTTCTCTAACCCTCTCTCTACCTCCTTCTCTCTCTCCCCCCGCTTCTCTCTGTCTCTCGCCCCTCAGCCACTCTCTCTCTCCCTCTCGCCAACCTCTCTCTCTCTCTCTCTCACCCCAGTCCCTCTCGCTCTCTCTTTCGCTCAATTCAATTTAAATTCAATTTACGGAGCTTTATTGGCATGGGAAACATATGTTTACATTGAAAAAGCAAGTGAAATAGATGATAAACAAAAGTGAAATAAACAATAAAAAATAAACAGTAAATATTACACTTACAAAAGTTTCAAAAGAATAAAGACATTTCAAATGTCATATTATGTCTATATACAGTGTTGTAATGATGTGCAAATAGTTAAAGTACAAAAGGGAAAATAAATAAACATAAATATAGGATGTACTTACAATGGTGTTTGTTCTTCACTGGTTGGCCTTTTCTTGTGGCAACAGGTCACAAATATTCCTGCTGTGATGGCACACTGTGATATTTCAACCAATAGATACGGGAGTTTATCAAAATTGGATTAGTTTTCGAATTATTTGTGGGTCTGTGTAATCTGAGGGAAATATGTGTCTCTAATATGGTCAAACATTTGGCAGGAGGTTAGGAAGTGCAGCTCAGTTTCCACCTCATTTTGTGGGAAGTGTGCACATAGCCTGCCTTCTCTTGAGAGCCAGGTCTGCCTTCGGCGGCCTGAGTCTGTACGTAGTCAAAAATGCTCTTAAGTTTGGGTCAGTCACAGTGGTCAGGTATTCTGCCACTGTGTACTCTCCTGTTTAGGGCCAAATAGCATTCTAGTTTGCTCTGATTTTTTGTAAATTCTTTCCAATGTGTTAAGTAATTATCTTTTTGTTTTCTCATGATTTAGTTGGGTCTAATTGTGTTGCTGTCCTGGGGCTCTGTGGGTCTGTTTGTATTTGTGAAAAAAGCCCTAGGACCAGCTTGCTAAGTGGGGCTCTTCTCCAGGTTAATTTCTCCATAAATGATGGCTTTGTTATGGAAGGTTTGGGAATCACTTCCTTTTCAAATTTAAAGGCTCTTTTATGGGTTTTGATAATTAGCCGATATCGACCTAATTCTGCTCTGCGTGCATTATTTGGTGTTTTACGCATAGGATATTTTTTTGCAGAATTCCACATGCAGAGTCCCAATTTGGTGTTTGGCCCATTTTGTGAATTCTTGGTTGGTGAGCAGACCCCAGACCTCACAACCTTAAAGGGCAATGGGTTCTATAACTGATTCAAGTATTTTTAGCCAGATCCTAATAGGTCTGTAGAATTGTATGTTCCTTTTGATGGCATATAAGGCCCTTCTTGTCTTGTCTCTCAGATCATTCACAGCTTTGTGGAAGTTACCTGTGGCGCTGATGTTTAGGCCAAGGTATGTATAGTTTTTTGTGTGCTCTAGGGCAATGGTGTCTAAATGGAATTTGTATTTGTGGTCCTGGCAAATGGACCTTTTTTGGAACACCATTTTTTTGTCTTACTGAGATTTACTGTCAATACACAGGTCTGACAGAATCTGTGCAGAAGATCTATGTGCTGCTGTAGGCCCTCCATGGCTGGGGACAGAAGCACCAGATCATCAGCAAACAGTAGACATTTGACTTCAGATTCTAGTAAGGTGAGGCCAGGTTCAGCAGACTGTTCTTGTGCCCGCGCCAGTTCATTGATATATGCTGTATGTTGAAGAGGGTGGGGCTTAAGATGCATCCCTGTCTCACCCCCCGGCCCTGTGAAAAGAAATGTGTGTGTTTTTTTGTTGCCAATTTTAACTTGTTGTTTGTGTACATGGATTTTTATAATGTTGTATGTTTTCCGTCCATCACCACTTTCCATCAATTTGTATAACAGACCCTCATGCCAAATTGAGTCTAAAGCTTTTTTGAAATCAATAAAGCATCAGGGAGAGAGGGAGAGGTTGAGAGGAGGGGAATCTGGGAGAGAGGGAAGGGTTGAGAGGAGAGGAGTCAAGGAGAGAGGGAGGGGTTGAGAGGAGGGGAATCAGGGAGAGAGAGAGGGGTTGAGTGGGAGAGAGAGACGGAGGGAGAGAAAGAGGGAGGGACAGGGAGAGAGAGAAACGGAGGGAGAAAGATAGTGAGGGGGAAGGGGGAGAGACAGGGAGAGAGAGAAACGGAGGGAGAAAGATAGTGTGGGGGGAAGGGGGTGGGAGAGACAGGGAGAGTGGTTTAGAGAGAGCAGGAGGAATAGAGAGGGGGTTAGAGGGAGGGGAGGGGAGGGAGTGGGCTGGTGCAGAGAGTGGAGGGGAGAGAAGGACGAGAGAGAGAGGGAGGGAGGGAGAAAGAGAGGGAGAGAGAGAGAGAGCGAGAGAGAGAGAGAGAGAGAGAGAGAGAGAGAGAGAGAGAGAGAAAGAGAGAAAGAGCGAGAGAGAGAGAGACAGAGAGAGAGAGACAGAGAGAGGGAGAGGTAGAGAGAGTGAGCTGGTGGCAGGTTTTAATCAGCTACAAGATGCCTATAATGAGATCACTATTTCCCTGGATTCAGATTGATGCCATGTGAAGTTTGGTCCCTTGGGGAAGCAAGGCAGCCATGTGCACACACACATGTACATGCAGACACAAAGACGCAGTCACGCATGCAGACACACACAAGAACACACACACACACATAAATATACACTTACCTACTCACTCACTTACATATAGTCAGTTTTAAGTTAGCGAGTTAAATACACATCCTGTGAAATGAAGGAGATCATTCATTCAGCCTCCTGGCAAAACACAAGCACACTCCAAATGCCATGAAGGAAACCATAAACACATAGAGGAATACAACTCAAAGGAAAATGAGATGCTAGGAGAACAGTATGTGTGTTAGACTCAGAGGCGACCACTTCCACTACTACTACCACTACTACTATTACCACCACCACTACTACTACCACTACCACCACCTCCTCCACCACCACTACTACCATCACTACCACAACCACCACCACCTCTATCACCAGCACTACTACCACCACCTCCACTACCACCAACATCACTACTACTACTACTACCACCACCACTACTACTAATACTACTACTACCACCACTACAACCACCAATACCACTACTACTACCACTACTGCTACTACCACAACTAATAGTACTACCACCACTACTACTACAACCACCACCACTACCACTACTACCACTACTACTACTACCACCACCACAACTACCACCACTACTACAACTACGACCACTACTAGGACTACAACCACCACCACAACTACCACCACCATAACTACCACTACAACGACCACTACCACCACCACTACTACTACCACCACCACCACCACTAATACTACTACCACCACAACT